>NW_027040061.1:140000-144492 GCF_034236695.1 Oncorhynchus nerka | reverse complement strand
CTCAATTCATATCAATTCAATTGAAGGGCTTTATTGGCATGGGAAACAGATGTTTACATTGCCATAGCAAGTGAAATAAACACGTTTTTTTTAACAGTAATCAGTAAACTCACAAAAGTTACAAAATAATAAAGACATTACAAATGTCATATTCTGTGCAAATAGTTAAAGTACAAAAGGGAAAATAAATAAACATATAAATATGGGTTGTATTTACAATGGTGTTTTATTCTTCACTAGTTGCCCTTTTCTTGTGGCAACAGGTCACAAATATTTCTGCTGTGATGTCACACTGTGGTATTTCACCCAGTAGATATGAGAGTTAATCCAAATTGGGTTTGTTTCAAATTCTTTGTGGATCTGTGTAATCTGAAATATGTGTCTTTAATATGGTCATACATTTGGCAGGAGGATAGGAAGTGCAGCTCAGTTTCCACCTCATTTTGTGGGCAGTGTGCACATTGCCTGTCTTCTCTTGAGAGCCAGGTCTGCCTACGGCGACCTTTCTCAATAGCAAGGCTATGCTCACTGAGTCTGTATTCAGTAAAATATTTCCTTAAGTTTGGGCCAGTCCCAGTGGTCAGGTATTCTGCCACTGTGTACTCTTTGTTTAGGGACACATAGCTTTCTAGTTTGCTCTGTTTTTCTTTCCAATGTGTCAAGTAATTCTCTTTTTGTTTCCTCATGATGTTTGTGGCAAATCCAATACAACACATGACTGAGTACCAGTCTTCATATTTTCAAGCATCATGTTATGGGTATGCTTGTCATCGGCAAGGACTAAGGAGTTTTTATTTCAAAACATTGAAAAACACGGAATAGAGCTAAGCACAAATCCTGCAGGAAAAAACCTGGTTCAGTCTGCTTTCCACAGACACTGGGAGACAACCTTCCTTCCTCTAGACACTCCACTACTCCTTTCAACCTTCCTTCCCTCTAGACACTCCACTACTCCTTTCAACCTTCCTTCCCTCTAGACACTCCACTACTTTCAACCTTCCCTCCAGACACTCCACTACTTCAACCTTCCTTCCTCTAGACACTCCACTACTCCTTTCAACCTTCCTTCCCTCTAGACACTCCACTACTCCTTTCAACCTTCCTTCCCTCTAGACACTCCACTACTCCTTTCAACCTTCCTTCCCTCTAGACACTCCACTACTCCTTTCAACCTTCCTTCCCTCTAGACACTCCACTACTCCTTTCAACCTTCCTTCCCTCTAGACACTCCACTACTCCTTTCAACCTTCCTTCCCTCTAGACACTCCACTACTCCTTTCAACCTTCCTTCCCTCTAGACACTCCTCTACTCCTTTCAACCTTCCTTCCCTCTAGACACTCCTCTACTCCTTTCAACCTTCCTTCCCTCTAGACACTCCTCTACTCCTTTCAACCTTCCTTCCCTCTAGACACTCCTCTACTCCTTTCAACCTTCCTTCCCTCTAGACACTCCTCTACTCCTTTCAACCTTCCTTCCCTCTAGACACTCCTCTACTCCTTTCAACCTTCCTTCCCTCTAGACACTCCTCTACTCCTTTCAACCTTCCTTCCCTCTAGACACTCCTCTACTCCTTTCAACTTTCCTTCCCCTCCTCTCCTCCTGTCCTCTTTTCCTCCATCACTGCCCACAGGCCTGCAGGCACGGCTCCTCCTGTCTGACTCTCCCCAACACTCCTCCCCTCCTCTGCTCATTTTCCCCCATTCCTGCCCACAGGACTTCTGACTCATCCCTCACTCTCCCCAATAGTCCTCCCCTCCTCTCCTCCATTCCTGCCCACAGGACTTCTGACTCATCCCTCACTCACCCCATCACTCGTCTCATCTTTGCCCCTTCTCTCCCTCTCCTCTCTCCTCTCTCCTCTCTCCCTCTCCTCTCTCCTCTCTCCCTCTCATCCTCTGTTCATGATCCAGACCCAGCAGCCCCACCTCAGGCTCACTCTACACACACCCACTCTATACACACCCAATCTATACACACCATGCCCAACCTCAAACCAAACCTACAACTCTGAGTTGAATTTGCCCTTAAGGGCCCAGTCCTAGGATCAGTTTTAGTAAGCTTACGCTTCCCAAACCTAACCTTAACCATTAGAGGGCAAATATAAGAACTGACCTTGATTGTGGGGCCACTTCATCTTTCTCCTTACCCATGAATCCCACCCAAACCCACTTCACACACTGTACCTGTGTTTCAGTGTGGTGCCCTACATAAACCTGTCAATCAAAGACTGTGGCCAGATTCCTGCTGACTGTGTTTGTTATGAATAGATGGAGAGATGGAGCCAAATCAAACAGATGGAGATGTGATGACAGACAACGGCTGTGTTTCATTACAGATATACATCAGATTCCGTTGTCAGGTTGTACCAATCTTCTACATGATAATTACATGAATCATAGTTTGTTTTTTTGTCTAGTCATCAAATGATTTGACAATTAGTAAATATGTATTGTGAAACTCGTTACCATTAGGAGACGCCCCAAAACATGTTACGCTGAAATCCGTAGTTGGTGAAAGTGCCACGTCTGTTTGCGATATTACAACAACATAAATCAAATCAAATCAAATCAAATGTATTTATATAGCCCTTCGTGACATCAGCTGATATCTCAAAGTGCTGTACAGAAACCCAGCCTAAAACCCCAAACAGCAAGCAATGCAGGTGTAGAAGCACGGTGGCTAGGAAAAACTCCCTAGAAAGGCCAAAACCTAGGAAGAAACCTAGAGAGGAACCAGGCTCTATGGGGTGGCCAGTCCTCTTCTGGCTGTGCCGGGTGGAGATTATAACAGAACATGGCCAAGATGTTCAAATGTTCATAAATGACCAGCATGGTCGAATAATAATAAGGCAGAACAGTTGAAACTGGAGCAGCAGCACAGTCAGGTGGAAGTTGAAACTGGAGCAGCAGCATGGCCAGGTGGACTGGGGACAGCAAGGAGTCAGAAAGGTAACTTCAAACAACGAACACGGTGATTTTTCCATTTGGACATCCTGAAAACCGGGAACAGCAGGAAATGGATGCTGCTCTCCTCCCATTCATCACCAGAACAACAACGATAACAAAGGGGTCCCTCTGTGGACTCCAGATTTAAGATTGGTTTGGGTATTTCGTTTTTCGTCACAGCTCACTAAATTGCTTATTTGGGATGTGGAATGAATAGAGCAGGGTTGTCATGCTGAGATATGGACGGTTACTGTTACACTCATTTCATTGTCTATTTTGTGTCTATTTTTTTCTAAGCAGTGTGAGAGGTACAATAGCTACAGTATATGAAGATCTGTGTTCAACCTCTCTCTCTCATTCACTCAAAAAAAAAAAAAAAGCCAAATCCAGCCCAGATTGTCTAGACATGTTTTCACAAGGAAAAGTTTATCTTTAGAATTAGCCCAGTTTGTTCCCTTTAGACCCCAGTAGACCCCAGTAGGTCCCAGTAGACCACAGTAGGTCCCAGTAGGCCCCTTTAGACCCCAGTAGACCCCAGTAGGTCCCAGTAGACCCCAGTAGTCCCAGTAGACCCCAGTAGTCCCAGTAGACCCCTTTAGACCCCAGTAGGTCCCAGTAGACCCCTTTAGACCCCAGTAGGTCCCAGTAGACCCCTTTAGACCCCAGTAGGTCCCAGTAGGCCCCTTTAGGCCCCAGTAAACCCCAGTAGGTCCCAGTAGGCCCCAGTAGGTCCCGGTAGGCCCCTTTAGGCCCCAGTAGACCCCTTTAGGCCTCAGTAGACCAAGGTAGACCCCAGTAGGCCCCTTTAGGCCCCAGTAGACTTCAGTAGACTCCAGTAGACCCCAGTAGGCTCCAGTAGACCCCAGTAGACCCAGTAGGTCCCAGTATGCCCCTTTAGGCCCCAGTAGATCCCAGTAGGTCCCAGTAGACCCCAGTAGGCCCCAGTAGACCCCAGCAGACTCCATTAGACCCCAGTAGGTCCCCATAGGTCCCAGTAGACCCCAGTAGACCCCAGTAGGTCCTAGTAGGTCCCAGTAGGTCCCAGTAGACCCCAGTAGGTCCTAGTAGACCCCAGTAGACCCCAGTACACTCCAGTGGACCCCAGTAGACCCCAGTAGACCCCAGTAGGTCCCAGTAGGCTCCAGTAGGCTCCGTTGATCCCAGTAGACCCCAGTAGGCCCCGGTAGGCCCCTGTGCCCCATCCTCCCTCTGTTTAGTAGCACCCTCCCTCCCTGTGCCCCCATCCTCCCTCTGTTTAGTAGCACCCTCCCTCCCTGTGCCCCATCCTCCCCTTTGTTTAGTAGCACCCTCCCTCCCTGTGCCCCCATCCTCCCTCTGTTTAGTAGCACCCTCCCTCCCTGTGCCCCCATCCTCCCTCTGTTTAGTAGCACCCTCCTCCCTGTGCCCCCATCCTCCCTCTGTTTAGTAGCACCCTCCCTCCCTGTGCCCCCATCCTCCCTCTGTTTAGTAGCACCCTCCCTCCTGTGCCCCCATCCTCCCTCTGTTTAGTAGCACCCTCCCTCCCTGTGCCCCCTCCCTCTGTTTA
>NW_027040061.1:97500-135000 GCF_034236695.1 Oncorhynchus nerka | reverse complement strand
CGAAGAGGAGAAACGGATCTGAGGACCAATATGCGTCGTGGTAAGTGTCCATGGTTCTTTTTAATGCGTTAAGGTACACATGAACAACTGACTACAAAAAAACAAGAAATGTGAAAACTCAAAACAGTCCTATCTGGTGCAAACACAGAGACAGGAACAATCACCCACAAACACACAGTGAAACCCAGGCTACCTAAGTATGATTCTCAATCAGAGACAACTAATGACACCTGCCTCTGATTGAGAACCATACTAGGCCGAAACATAGAAATACTCAAATCATAGAAAAACAAACATAGACTGCCCACCCAACTCACACCCTGACCATACTAACTAATTACAAAACACAGGAAATAAAGGTCAGAACGTGACAATATTACTGAATACTGGAGCCTTCCTAACAGAACTGGTCTTTATATTACCCAATACTGGAGCTTTCCTAACAGAACTGGTCTTTATATTACTGAATACTGGAGCCTTCCTAACAGAACTGGTCTTTCTATTACTGAATACTGGAGCCTTCCTAACAGAACTGGTCTTTATATTACTGAATACTGGAGCCTTCCTAACAGAACTGGTCTTTATATTACCGAATATTGGAACCTTCCTAACAGAACTGGTCTTCATATTACCGAATACTGGAACCTTCCTAACAGAACTGGTCTTTCTTGTCAACAACACTATTTGAGTGGGAGGACTTAGGGGTTAAGTTTCAAACCTAACACACTGACTAAGTCTTGACACAGGTGTGTGTGTGTGTGTGTGTGTGTGTGTGTGTGTGTGTGTGTGTGTGTGTGTGTGTGTGGTGTGGGGTGTGTGTGTGAAGCAGAGAGGCACAGAGAGGTCTTGTTACAGACACCTCTGCCTAACATTCTCTGAAGTGCAGGAGAAGATAGATCTCTGAAGATAGATCTCTGAAGATAGATCTCTGAAGATAGATCTCTGAAGATAGATCTCTGAAGATAGATCTCTGAAGATAGATCTCTGAAGATGGATCTCTGAAGATGGATCTCTGAAGATAGATCTCTGAAGATAGATCTCTGAAGATAGATCTCTGAAGATGGATCTCTGAAGATGGATCTCTGAAGATAGATCTCTGAAGATAGATCTCTGAAGATAGATCTCTGAAGATAGATCTCTGAAGATAGATCTCTGAAGATGGATCTCTGAAGATGGCTCTCTGCCATCCTGCTGATCACACTGTGGACAGGGCCTTTACCCTTTCCTCTGTGTGTGTACATAAGTATGTGCCTCAGTGTGTGTGTGTGTGTACATGCGTGGGTGTGTGGGTTAGCACAGTGAGGCCATGTCATATGAGACCATAGCTGCTGGACCAACCTCTTTGATCCAACCCTGTAAAACATCATTTAAAGTCATCTACTCTAATCTGTACTGGTTTCAATACAAACACTAAAACAACATCAGCCATAAAATACAACATAAGCTGTTGCACCATAGACAGGCCAAATAAGGCTAGTAGCCGTGTGTGTGTGTGTGTGTGTGTGTGTGTGTGTGTGTGGTATAACTCAACCTGAGCCTGTGTGTGTGTGTGTGTGTTATAACTCAACCTGAGCCTGTGTGTGTGTGTGTGTGTGTGTGTGTGTGTGTGTGTGTGTGTGTGTGTGTGTGTGTGTGTGTGTGTGTGTGTGTGTGTGTGTGTGTGTGTGTGTGTGTGTGTGTTAGACGTTACAATCCCTCATATGTAGAACTCATAATTGAGCTCATGTTTCTCTGTGGTTACTTGATCATCATGTCACCAGTTGGTGTGTAACTGTCTGCATTTTCCATTATCATCTCTCCCACACTCTCTCTGCACTGGTATGTCCTTTCACTGCTTTCCCTGGGATCTGGTGTGTGTGTGTGTGTGTGTGTGTGTGTGTGTGTGTGTGTGTGTGTGTGTGTGTGTGTGTGTGTGTGTGTGTGTGTGTGTGTGTACACGTTTGTCTGTACATTTTCCAAATGTATACATTATCTGTAAAGTGTTCCAATATATGTTCATACTGTGTGAGCACAGGTACTGACACGTGTACTGTACATCCCAAATGGAGCCCTATTCCCTACGTAGTGCACTATTTTTGACCATGGCCCATACTGTGGGGTCAACAGTAGTGCACTACAGTACACAGGGAATAGGGTGCCATTTGGGACACATCCTTTGTGTGCATGGTGCTGCTGCCTGTACGCCTCTGTCACCCTTTACACTGTGTCATCCACGGTCATGAGGTGGCATTCAGGACTGACATAGCTGGGTTATAAAGGAGCTCAGGACTGACATAGCTGGGTTATAAAGGAGATCAGGACTGACATAGCTGGGTTATAAAGGAGCTCAGGACTGACATAGCTGGGTTATAAAGGAGCTCAGGACTGACATAGCTGGGTTATAAAGGAGCTCAGGACTGACATAGCTGGGTTATAAAGGAGCTCAGGACTGACATAGATGGGTTATAAAGGAGCTCAGGACTGACATAGCTGGGTTATAAAGGAGATCAGGACTGACATAGCTGGGTTATACAGGAGCTCAGGACTATAATAAAGGAGCTCAGGACTGACATAGCTGGGTTATAAAGGAGCTCAGGACTGACATAGCTGGGTTATAAAGGAGCTCAGGACTGACATACACTACATGACCAACAGTACATGGACCTCTCTTTGTGCACGGGGGCATTGTCCTGCTGAAACAGGAAAGGGCCTTCCCCAAACTGTTGACACAAAGTTGGAAGCACAGAACTGTCTAGAATGTATGCTGTAGTGTTAATATTTCCCTTCGCTGGAGGTAAGGGGCCCGACCGATGAACAACAGCCCCAGAGCATTATCCTGCCAGACGGTGAAGCGTGATTCATCTCCAGAGAACGTGTTTCCACTGCTCCAGAGTCCAATGGCGTCGAGGTTTACACCATCCCAGCCGACACTTGGCATTGCGCATGGTCTTAGGCTTGTGTGACGCTGCTCGGACACGGAAACCAATTTTATGAAGCTCCTGACGAATAGTTATTGTGCTGAAGTTGCTTCCAGAGGCAGTTTGGAACTCGGTAGTGAGTGTTGCAACCGAGGACAGACCATTTTGGCACGTTACGCGCTTCAGCATGGTCCCATTCTGTGAGCTTGTGTGGCCTACCACTTCGAGGCTGAGTCGTTGGTGCTCCTAGAAGTTTCCACTTCACAATAACAGCACTTACAATTGACCGGGGCAGCTCTAGCAGGGCAGCTCTAGCAGGGCAGCTCTAGCAGGGCAGAAATTTGACAAACTGGCTAGTTGGAAAGATGGCATCCTATGCCGGTGCCATGTTGAAAGTCCCTGAGCTCTTCAGTAAGGCCATGCTGTGGCCAATGTTTGTTTATGGAGATTGTATGGCTCATTCAGGACTGACATATCTAGGTCACAGAAGAGTTCATTCAGTACTGACATATCTAGGTCACAGAAGAGTTCATTCAGTACTGACATATCTAGGTCACAGAAGAGTTCATTCAGGACTGACATATCTAGGTCACAGAAGAGATTTATTCAGTACTGACATATCTAGGTCACAGAAGAGTTCATTCAGTACTGACATATCTAGGTCACAGAAGAGTTCATTCAGTACTGACATATCTAGGTCACAGAAGAGTTCATTCAGTACTGACATATCTAGGTCACAGAAGAGTTCATTCAGGACTGGCATAACAGTACCTAGGTTAGGTACTCTCTTTTCTCCCTCTTTCTCCTCTCTCTCTCTCTCTCTCCTGTCTCTCTGCCCTCTGCCTCTCTCTCTGTCTCTCTGCCCTCTGCCTCTCTCTCTCTCTCTGCCCTCTCTCTCTCTCTCTGTCTCTCTCTGCCCTCTGCCTCTCTCTGTCTCTCCTGCCCTCTGCCTCTCTTCTTCTTTCTCTCTCTAAAGCTCACTCAGAGTATGAGATGGACCCCTCTCCCTTTCTATGTTTTCTCTCTCTGTTGGTAGATTTGTTGTAAAGATAAATCAAGTCTAAAATGTGAAAGTAGAAATTATAAACTTTAGAAGCCGTTGTGTGCATTTCTTGCTTTGCAGGACATTCCCTGCAACAACAGGTTGATCAAATTAAGATCCTGCACCTGTAGCAGTAAATCCTGTCATGTCTGGCAGGTGTGGTGATTTGATGAAGCTGCCACACATACTGTAGAGGCCTACAGTTTCTCAGAGGTACAGGATTTGTCAGCACACGTCATGCATGAAACTTGTCTCTTTTGAACACTAGCAAAGTGTAGTTGTCCCAGTGATAGATAATTCATGTTTGATACATAACGTGTAGTTTTCACAGTGATTGTTCATGTTCTGATAGTAGTTCACGAGGACAGTTTCTGATCATATGCCCTGACCAGGAAACACTCTGGGACTAAATCCTACTACTACACAGTTAGATAAAAGGCTTCTAAAAGTGTAGAACCCTGTGTGGTTCCCCTATGGGGACAGTCGAAGAACCCTTTTAGGTTCTAGATGATCGAGAACAGGCCAAAAGGTTCATCAAGAGGCCTCCCGGTGGTGCAGTGGTTAAGGGCACTGCACTGCAGCGCCAGTTCGCGCCCAGGCCCTGTCGCAACCGGCCGCGACCGTGAGGTCCGAGGGGCGACGCACAATGGTGTTAGCGTGCGTCCAGGTTAGGGAGGGTTTGGCCGGTAGGGATGTCCTTGTCTCATTGTGCACCAGCGACTCCTGTGGCGGGCCGGGCGCTAACCAAGGTCACCAGGTGCACGGTGTTTCCTCCGACACATTGGTGCGGCTGGCTTCCGGTTGAAAGCGTGCGGCTTGGTTAGCGTGCATCAAAGCTGGGACCGAGAGACTGAAAAACAGCTTCTATCTCAAGGCCATCAGACTGTTAAACAGCCATCACTAGCCAGCTACCACCCGGCTACTCAACCCTGCACCTTAGAGGCTGCTGTCCTATGTACATAGACATGGAATCACTGGTTACTCAACCCTGCACCTTAGAGGCTGCTGTCCTATGTACATAGACATGGAATCACTGGTTACTCAACCCTGCACCTTAGAGGCTGCTGTCCTATGTACATAGACATGGAATCACTGGTTACTCAACCCTGCACCTTAGAGGCTGCTGTCCTATGTACATAGACATGGAATCACTGGTTATTCAACCCTGCACCTTAGAGGCTGCTGTCCTATATACATAGACATGGAATCACTGGTTACTCAACCCTGCACCTTAGAGGCTGCTGTCCTATATACATAGACATGGAATCACTGGTTATTCAACCCTGCACCTTAGAGGCTGCTGTCCTATATACATAGACATGGAATCACTGGTTACTCAACCCTGCACCTTAGAGGCTGCTGTCCTATATACATAGACATGGAATCACTGGTTATTCAACCCTGCACCTTAGAGGCTGCTGTCCTATGTACATAGACATGGAATCACTGGTTATTCAACCCTGCACCTTAGAGGCTGCTGTCCTATGTACATAGACATGGAATCACTGGTTACTCAACCCTGCACCTTAGAGGCTTGCTGTCCTAATATTTAGACATGGAATCACTGGTTATTCAACCCTTTGACTTAGAGGCTGCTGTCCTATATACATAGACATGGAATCACTGGTTATTCAACCCTGCACCTTAGAGGCTGCTGCTCCTATATACATAGACATGGAATCACTGGTTATTCAACCCTGCACCTTAGAGGCTTTTTTCCTGTGTACATAGACATGGAATCACTGGTTATTCAACCCTGCACCTTAGAGGCTGCTGTCCTTGTACATAGACTCCTGGAGATCTCACTGGTTACTCAACCCTGCACCTTAGAGGCTGCTCCTGGTATACATAGACATGGAATCACTGGTTATTCAACCCTGCACCTTTGGAGGTCTGTGGTCCTATATACATAGACATGGAATCACTGGTTACTCAACCCTGCACCTTAGAGGCTGCTGTCTCCTGGTACATAGACATGGGTCTCACTGGTTATTCAACCCTGGTCAGAGGCTGGTCCTAGGTCTCCTGGTAGACATGGAATCACTGGTCTTGGTCAGGTCTCCTGGTCAGGTCTCTTGAGGCTGCTGGTCAGGTCTCTATGGTCAGATCTCTGGAATCACTGGTCACTTTGGTAATGTTTGGTCATACTCTTTATATCTATATACTGTTATATCTGATTCAGTCCTGTCCTGTCAAGGCTGGTCTGGACATTGTTGGATCTAATAGCTGTTATATAATTCTGATTCAGACCTTTCTTTGTGTGGCTGGTAGGAGGTTAGTTGGATCTATGGAGCTAGAAACACAAGTGATTCAGTCCTGTCCTGTAAATATGGTAGGAGGTTAGTTTGGATTTGCTTTGATAGCACCTTTTTCTGTCCTGGCCTATAATGGCTCAGGTCTCTTGGTCAGATCTTGGTCAGGTCTATTATATAACCTGACTCAGATCTGTCCTGGTCAGGCTGGTAGGTCAGGTTAGTTGGATCTCCTGGCTGTTATATAGATCTCCTGACTCAGTCTCTGTAAGGCTGGTAGGAGTCAGTTGGATCTCCTGCTGTTATATAACCCTGACTCAGTCTGTCTGGTCAGATCTGGTAGGAGTTAGTTGGATCTATAGCTGTTATATCAGGTCCTGGTCAGATCTCCTGGTCAGGTCTGGTCAGGAGGTTAGTCAGATCTCTAGCTGTCAGATCTCTTGGTCAGTCTCTGTCCTGTCAAGGTCTGGTAGGTCTCCTGGTTAGATCTGGATCTATAGCTGTTATATAACCCTGACTCAGTCCTGTCCTGTAAGGCTGGTAGGAGGTTAGTTGGATCTATAGTTGTTATATAATAACCCTGACTCAGTCCTGTCCTGTAAGGCTGGTAGGAGGTTAGTTGGATCTATAGTTGTTATATAACCCTGACTCAGTCCTGTCCTGTAAGGCTGGTAGGAGGTTAGTTGGATCTATAGTTGTTATATAACCCTGACTCAGTCCTGTCCTGTAAGGCTGGTAGGAGGTTAGTTGGATCTATAGCTGTTATATAACCCTGACTCAGTCCTGTCCTGTAAGGCTGGTAGGAGGTTAGTTGGATCTATAGTTGTTATATAACCCTGACTCAGTCCTGTCCTGTAAGGCTGGTAGGAGGTTAGTTGGATCTATAGCTGTTATATAACCCTGACTCAGTCCTGTCCTGTAAGGCTGGTAGGAGGTTAGTTGGATCTATAGTTGTTATATATATAACCTGACTCAGTCCTGTCCTGTAAGGCTGGTAGGAGGTTAGTTGGATCTATAGTTATTATATAACCTGACTCAGTCCTGTCCTGTAAGGCTGGTAGGAGGTTAGTTGGATATATAGTTGTTATATAACCCTGACTCAGTCCTGTCCTGTAAGGCTGGTAGGAGGTTAGTTGGATCTATAGTTGTTATATAACCCTGACTCAGTCCTGTCCTGTAAGGCTGGTAGGAGGTTAGTTGGATCTATAGCTGTTATATAACCTGACTCAGTCCTGTCCTGTAAGGCTGGTAGGAGGTTAGTTGGATCTATAGTTGTTATATAACCCTGACTCAGTCCTGTCCTGTAAGGCTGGTAGGAGGTTAGTTGGATATATAGCTGTTATATAACCCTGACTCAGTCCTGTCCTGTAAGGCTGGTAGGAGGTTAGTTGGATCTATAGCTGTTATATAACCCTGACTCAGTCCTGTCCTGTAAGGCTGGTAGGAGGTTAGTTGGATCTATAGCTGTTATATAACCCTGACTCAGTCCTGTCCTGTAAGGCTGGTAGGAGGTTAGTTGGATCTATAGCTGTTATATAACCCTGACTCAGTCCTGTCCTGTAAAGCTGGTAGGAGGTTAGTTGGATCTATAGTTGTTATATAACCCTGACTCAGTCCTGTCCTGTAAGGCTGGTAAGAGGTTAGTTGCCTAGAGAAAAGACGGTAGACTCTCATGGTGTCTGAATCCATTGTGGTCTACAGCCATGTCTCAGAGTAAAGGAGGTGAGGGGTGGAGGTGGTAGAGTAACCTTGAACAAGACCTTGAACTAAACAGCCTTGAACAAGAGCACTGAAGTTGTCAACGGGATAGGGATGACAGGTAGTGTTGGGTGGGTGGAGACTCTACTGGAGAGGTGGAAGGTGCTGAGTGACATCTGTCACGTTGTTCTCTTGTCTTAAAACGTCCCTCCCTCAATCACAGGAGAGACCAGTTCACACATTCCCTCCAGCCTGTTTATTGTAGATCTAACTACAGTTTCACACATGCCCCTCCAGCCTGTTTACTGTAGAACTAACTACATTTTCACACATTCCCTCCAGCCTCTTTACTGTAGAACTAACTACAGTTTCACACATTCTCCTCCAGCCTGTTTACTGTAGAACTAACTACAGTTTCACACATTCCCCTCCAGCCTGTTTACTGTAGAACTAACTACAGTTTCACACATTCCCCTCTGGCCTGTTTACTGTAGAACTAACTACAGTTTCACACATTCCCCTCTGGTCTGTTTACTGTAGAACTAACTACAGTTTCACACATTCCCCTCCAGCCTCTTTACTGTAGAACTAACTACAGTTTCACACATTCCCCTCTGGCCTGTTTACTGTAGAACTAACTACAGTTTCACACATTCCCCTCTGGCCTGTTTACTGTAGAACTAACTACAGTTTCACACATTCCCCTCCGGCCTGTTTATTGTAGAACTAACTACAGTTTCACACATTCCCCTCCAGCCTGTTTACTGTAGAACTAACTACAGTTTCACACATTCCCCTCAGCCTGTTTACTGTAGAACTAACTACAGTTTCACACATTCCCCTACAGCCTGTTTACTGTAGAACTAACTACAGTTTCACCACACAACTAGTCTTCATTGGTTACACATTTAGAGCTCAATTGCCTACAACTCAGTTCAATCAATGAATTTGAAAATGACTGCTGACTGACATTTGTCACATTTGTAAAAATGTTCTGTTCCCTCAAAGCTAGAATCCTTAGTTGCTACATCCATTTCTGGACTTATACATTAATGATATATACCCATTAAACCTAACGTATACATTAATGATTTATACCCATTAAACCTAACTTATACATGAATGATATATACCCATTAAACCTAACTTATACATGAATGATATATACCCATTAAACCTAACTTATACATTAATGATATATGCCTACTAAACATCATGTCACGACTTTCACCGGGTAGCTCGTCTCCCTGTTCGGGTGGTGTTCGGGTGGTGCTCGGGCGGTGTTCGGGTGGTGTTCGGGCGGTGTTCGGGCGGTGTTCGGGCGGTGTTCGGGTGGTGTTCGGGCGGTGTTCGGAAAGTGCTCGGGCGGTGTTCGGGCGGTGCTCGGGCGGTGCTCGGGCGGTGTTTCGGGCGTGCTCGGGCGGTGTTCGGCGGTGCTCGGGCGGTGCTCGGGCGGTGTTCGGGCGGTGCTCGGGCGGTGTTCGGGCAGTGCTCGGGCGGTGCTCGGGCGGTGCTCGGGCGGTGCTCGGGCGGTGTTCGGGCGTCGTCGCCGGCCTACTAGCTGCCACTGATTCATTTTTCTTTTTCGTTTGTGTCCGTCTGTTTTGTTTACACCTGTGTCCTATTAGTTAATTTGGGTGGGTTTATTAACCTCTAGCTGCCTGCTAGTCTTTGTGAGGGTTAATTAACCTCTAGCTGCCTGCTAGTCTTTGTGAGGGTTTGCTCTGTTAGAGGTGAGTGTTTGCTCTCTTAGGGGTGAGTGTTTGCTATTTTAGAGGTTAGTGTTTGCTCTGTTAGAGGTGAGTGTTTGCTCTGTTAGGGGTGCGTGTTTGCTCTGTTAGTGGTGCATGTTTGCTCTGTTAGGGGTGAGTGTTTGCTCTGTTAGGGGTGAGTGTTTGCTCTGTTAGGGGTGCGTGTTTGCTTTGTTAGGGGTGCGTGTTAGCTCTGTTAGGGGTGCGTGTTTGCTCTGTTTAGGGGTGCGTGTTTGCTCTGTTAGGGTGCGTGTTTGCTCTGTTAGGGTGCGTGTTTGCTCTGTTAGGGTGAGTGTTTGCTCTGTTAGGGGTGAGTGTTTGCTCTGTTAGGGGTGCGTGTTTGTTCTGTTAGGGGTGAGTGTTTGCTCTGTTAGGGGTGAGTGTTTGCTCTGTTAGGGGTGCATGTTTGCTCTGTTAGGGGTGCGTGTTTGCTCTGTTAGGGGTGAGTGTTTGCTCTGTTAGGGGTGAGTGTTTGCTCTGTTAGGGGTGCGTGTTTGCTCTGTTAGGGGTGAGTGTTTGCTCTTTTAGGGGTGAGTGTTTGCTCTGTTAGGGGTGCATGTTTGCTCTGTTAGGGCTCTGGAGGGCCGCTCCAGGCCCCTCCAGGCCCCTTGTTCCCTCCAGGCCCCTCCAGACCCCTCCAGTTCCATCCAGGCCCCTCCAGTTCCATCCAGGCCCCTCCAGTTCCATCCAGGCCCCCTCCAGGCCCCTCCAGGCCCCTCCAGGCCCCTCCAGGCCCCAACCTGTTTTCTCATGTCAAACTATCTAATTACAGTTTCAGAAGAACAATTTGCTAGTCTTTTGTTAGTTACATAGTGTAAGTTATGGGTCAGTTAACTCCAAAATGTATCTCCCGTCTCAGATGTTCCCCCCCATAGAAAATACCTGTATAAATAATAGTATAAGAGGTCTCTATAAAGGTCGTCGTCATGCCAACACACACAGTGAGTAAAACAGAAGAAAGAAAGAAAAAACTGAGGGGAGAATGTGCCACTCTGACCGACTCCTAGCCTCCCATTCGCCATTGGCCAGGGGAGTAGCCAATGAGCAGTAAGGGGAGATGTTTTACTTCCTGTGGGCTGGTATACAGCCCCCTTTGAGGAATATTCCAGACCTCTCCCGTGGTGTTTATTTAAAAAGAGAGAAATAATCCTGCTTGTTAACTAAAACAGCACCACAGTGTGTGTGGTATAACTCAACCTGAGCGTGCGTGCGTGCGTGCGTGCGTGCGTGCGTGCGTGCGTGCGTGCGTGCGTGTGCGTGCGTGCGTGCGTGCGTGCGTGTGCGTGCGTGCGTGCGTGTGTGTGTGTGTGTGTGGTTACTAGACGTGTGCCTGGTCTTGGTTGTGGAGGAACCTGCTTTCAGGAAAGGAAAAGGAATTTACAGGGAAAGACTCCAGACTTTACCAAAACTACAGTCCTTCATATATGTATCCACAGGTACATATAAATACATGTAATAATGTCTGGCCTTTCAGGGTTTATAGTTATTGAGAAGGAGGGAGAAAAAGAGAGAGAGTTAGTGAGAAGGGGGGAGAGAGAGAGAGAGAGAGAGAGAGAGAGAGAAGGGGGCGAGAGAGAGGGAGAGAGAGATAATAAGTAAGTAAGCAAGTAAATTTGAGAAAACGAGGGAGCGAAAAAGAGATATGAGTGTATATTCTGGCAGCTCTCCCTGTAAGTAATGTAAATAACGTCTGACTGTAGCGGTCTCAGAGGAGAGGAGATGTGAACCAGTATACAGTATATACATTCCTCCTCTCCTCCCTCCCTCCCTGAGCACGTGGTGGGACATGAGGTCCGTGTTATGAAAGGCGTAGAGTTCTAGGAAGGCTGAAATTAGTTCCAAGAGATCAGAGAAGGACGTAGGAGGAACGACAACCGAGCAGCGCAGCGATGTACAACACACTGTACCACCGTCACTGTATAGAGGTCAGGATGTTATTGTAAAAGACAATGTTTTCTCAATGACTTACCTGACTTACCAAAACAAAAGTTTAGAATTCTTCAAATGACTTACCTGACTTACCAAAACAAAAGTTTAGAATTCTTCAAATGACTTACCTGACTTACCAAAACAAAAGTTTTAGAATTCTTCAAATGACTTACCTGACTTACCAAAACAAAAGTTTAGAATTCTTCAAATGACTTACCTGACTTACCAAAACAAAAGTTTAGAATTCTTCAAATGACAAAAAACAAAAGTTTAGAATTCTTCAAATGACTTACCTGACTTACCAAAACAAAAGTTTAGAATTCTTCAAATGATTTACAACTTGTTGATTTTCTCTTCAGTACATTTGAGAGAAAGAGTAATCTGAAAGTTTCAAGTTTCAGCATTTATTCACCAGGTGCCCAGGATACATCAGGTGTAAACAGTGAAACTCTAACCTTGTCTAACATTGAGAGCTCCTTCCCAGCAGGATACATCAGGTATAAAACAGTGAAACTCTAACCTTGTCTAACCTTGAGAGCTCCTTCTCAGCAGGATACATCAGGTATAAAACAGTGAAACTCTAACCTTGTCTAACCTTGAGAGCTCCTTCTCAGCAGGATACATCAGGTATAAAACAGTGAAACTCTAACCTTGTCTAACATTGAGAGCTCCTTCCCAGCAGGATACATCAGGTGTAAAACAGTGAAACTCTAACATTGAGAGCTCCTTCCCAGCAATGCAGAGATAATAATAATAGTCTAGATAATAACAACAGAAAATACATGTTTTAAAACAAGAAGCACGATATAGGTTGAAGAAACAGGACAATAACACCAAGATGTTGTCTGTATCATGTTGGGTTCACAGTTCACAGGCTCTTGCAGGAGGTCTGGTTCGAGAAAGGGCCTAAAATGGCCGCTTTCATCCTGATGTTCTGAAAACACGAAGGCCGTGAGGTCGATACGTAAGCTGATTAAAAATCTGTGATATTATCAAGAGCAGTGTGCGGTTTCCTTTCTCCTTCATCTTGTTCAACTGTTAACATGCACCTGCAAAAAAAGATTGCTCAGATGTGCGACTGCCTTTTGAATTTTGTGATACGGATGTAAAAAAACAAACATGTCAAACACCCTTCCTCACAGTGACGTTTCTATGTGAGAACTGCCAGAACAATTTGAGATACCAAAAATATTTCCCTCCTACTCTGCGGTGGAATCGGACACAAAGGACTTGCTGACAGACATGACAGTGTTATGACAGATTGACCGTTTGAGGAATACGCACATTGTTTCCAAGAGATCAGAAGGGACAAAGAACATCGCAGGAATGGCAACACTACAAAGCAGGACAACTTTAGAAACACAAACTACAGCAACAACAACATCATTTCTCCCCAGTAGAAGAGGGGGAACCAATCCCTTTTCTCCCCAGTAGAACAGGGGAACCAATCCCTTTTCTCCCCAGTAGAACAGGGGAACCAATCCCTTTTCTCCCCAGTAGAAGAGGGGGAACCAATCCCTTTTCTCCCCAGTAGAACAGGGGAACCAATCCCTTTTCTCCCCAGTAGAACAGGGGAACCAATCCCTTTTCTCCCCAGTAGAACAGGGGAACCAATCCCTTTTCTCCCCAGTAGAAGAGGGGGAACCAATCCCTTTTCTCCCCAGTAGAACAGGGGAACCAATCCCTTTTCTCCCCAGTAGAAGAGGGGAACCAATCCCTTCTCTCCCCAGTAGAAGAGGGGAACCAATCCCTTCTCTCCCCAGTAGAAGAGGGGGAACCAATCCCTTTTCTCCCCAGTAGAAGAGGGGGAACCAATCCCTTTCTCCCCAGTAGAAGAGGGGAACCAATCCCTTTTCTCCCCAGTAGAAGAGGGGAACCAATCCCTTCTCTCCCCAGTAGAAGAGGGGAACCAATCCCCCCTCTCCCCAGTAGAAGAGGGGAACCAATCCCTTTCTCCCCAGTAGAAGAGGGAACCAATCCCTCTCTCCCCAGTAGAACAGGGGAACCAATCCCTTCTCTCCCCAGTAGAAGAGGGGAACCAATCCCTTCTCTCCCCAGTAGAAGAGGGGAACCAATCCCTTTTCTCCCCAGTAGAAGAGGGGAACCAATCCCTTCTCTCCCCAGTAGAAGAGGGGAACCAATCCCTTTTCTCCCCAGTAGAAGAGGGGAACCAATCCCTTTTCTCCCCAGTAGAGAAGGGGGAACCAATCCCTTTTCTCTCCCCAGTAGAAGAGGGGGAACCAATCCCTTTTCTCCCCAGTAGAAGAGGGGAACCAATCCCTTTTCTCCCCAGTAGAAGAGGGGAACCAATCCCTTTTCTCCCCAGTAGAAGAGGGGAACCAATCCCTTTTCTCCCCAGTAGAAGAGGGGAACCAATCCCTTTTCTCCCCAGTAGAAGAGGGGAACCAATCCCTTCTCTCCCCAGTAGAAGAGGGGAACCAATCCCTTCTCTCCCCAGTAGAAGAGGGGGAACCAATCCCTTCTCTCCCCAGTAGAAGAGGGGAACCAATCCCTTCTCTCCCCAGTAGAAGAGGGGAACCAATCCCTTCTCTCCCCAGTAGAAGAGGGGAACCAATCCCTTCTCTCCCCAGTAGAAGAGGGGAACCAATCCCTTCTCTCCCCAGTAGAAGAGGGGAACCAATCCCTTCTTCCCTTAGAAGAGGGGAACTCTCCCCAGTAGAACAGGGGAACCAATCCCTTCTCTCCCCAGTAGAACAGGGGAACCAATCCCTTCTCTCCCCAGTAGAAGAGGGGAACCAATCCCTTTTCTCCCCAGTAGAAGAGGGGAACCAATCCCTTCTCTCCCCAGTAGAAGAGGGGAACCAATCCCTTCTCTCCCCAGTAGAAGAGGGGAACCAATCCCTTCTCTCCCCAGTAGAAGAGGGGAACCAATCCCTTCTCTCCCCAGTAGAAGAGGGGAACCAATCCCTTTCTCCCCAGTAGAAGAGGGGAAGAAGAGGGGAACCAATCCCTTTTCTCCCCCCAGTAGAAGAGGGGAACCAATCCCTTTTCTCCCCAGTAGAAGAGGGGAAGACCAATCCCTTTTCTCCCCAGTAGAAGAGGGGAACCAATCCCTTTCTCCCCAGTAGAAGAGGGGAACCAATCCCTTCTCTCCCCAGTAGAAGAGGGGAACCAATCCCTTTTCTCCCCAGTAGAAGAAGAACCAATCCCTTCTCTCCCCAGTAGAAGGGGAACCAATCCCTTCAAGAAGAGGGGAACCAATCCCTTCTCTCCCCAGTAGAAGAGGGAACCAATCCCTTTTCTCCCCAGTAGAAGAGGGGAACCAATCCCTTCTCTCCCCAGTAGAACAGGGGAACCAATCCCTTCTCCAATCCCTTCCCCCCAGTAGAAGAGGGGAGAGGGGGGAACCAATCCCTTCTCTCCCCAGTAGAAGAGGGGAACCAATCCCTTCTCTCCCCAGTAGAAGAGGGAACCAATCCCTTCTCTCCCCAGTAGAAGAGGGGAACCAATCCCTTCTCTCCCCAGTAGAAGAGAAGGGAACCAATCCCTTCTCTCCCCAGTAGAAGAGGGGAACCAATCCCTTCTCTCCCCAGTAGAAGAGGGGAACCAATCCCTTCTCTCCCCAGGAAGAGGGGAACCAATCCCTTTTCTCCCCAGTAGAAGAGGGGAACCAATCCCTTCTCTCCCCAGTAGAAGAGGGGAACCAATCCCTTCTCTCCCCAGTAGAAGAGGGGAACCATTCCCCTTCTCTCCCCAGTAGAAGAACCAGGGAAACCAATCCCTTCTCTCCCCAGTAGAAGAGGGGAACCAATCCCTTCTCTCCCCAGTAGAAGAGGGGAACCAATCCCTTTTCTCCCCAACCAATCCCTTCTCTCCCCAGTAGAAGAGGGGAACCAATCCTTTTCTCCCCAGTAGAAGAGGGGAACCAATCCCTTCTCTCCCCAGTAGAACCAATCCCTTCTCTCCCCAGTAGAAGAGGGGAACCAATCCCTTTTCTCCCCAGTAGAAGAGGGGGGGAACCAATCCCTTTTCTCCCCAGTAGAAGAGGGAACCAATCCCTTTTCTCCCCAGTAGAAGAGGGGAACCAATCCCTTTCTCCCCAGTAGAAGAGGGGAACCAATCCCTTCTCTCCCCAGTAGAAGAGGGGAACCAATCCCTTTTCTCCCCAGTAGAAGAGGGGAACCAATCCCTTTCTCCCCAGTAGAAGAGGGGAACCAATCCCTTCTCTCCCCAGTAGAAGAGGGGAACCAATCCCTTCTCTCCCCAGTAGAAGAGGGGAACCAATCCCTTTTCTCCCCAGTAGAAGAGGGGGAACCAATCCCTTTTCTCCCCAGTAGAAGAGGGGAACCAATCCCTTCTCTCCCCAGTAGAAGAGGGGAACCAATCCCTTCTCTCCCCAGTAGAAGAGGGGAACCAATCCCTTCTCTCCCCAGTAGAAGAGGGGAACCAATCCCTTCTCTCCCCAGTAGAAGAGGGGAACCAATCCCTTTTCTCCCCAGTAGAAGAGGGGAACCAATCCCTTTTCTCCCCAGTAGAAGAGGGGAACCAATCCCTTCTCTCCCCAGTAGAAGAGGGGAACCAATCCCTCCCCCCAGTAGAAGAGGGGAAATCCCTTCTCTCCCCAGTAGAAGAGGGGAACCAATCCTTCTCTCCCCAGTCCAATCCCCCCAGTAGAAGAGGGAACCAATCCCTTTTCTCCCCAGTAGAAGAGGGGAACCAATCCCTTTCTCCCCAGTAGAAGAGGGGAACCAATCCCTTTTCTCCCCAGTAGAAGAGGGGAACCAATCCCTTTTCTCCCCAGTTTCTCCCCAGTAGAAGAGGGGAACCAATCCCTTTTCTCCCCAGTAGAAGAGGGGAACCAATCCCCCAGTAGAAGGGAACCAATTCCTTTTCTCCCCAGTAGAAGAGGGGAACCAATCCTTCTCTCCCCAGTAGAAGAGGGGACAATCCCTTTTCTCCCCAGTAGAAGAGGGGAACCAATCCCTTCTCTCCCCAGTAGAAGAGGGGAACCAATCCCTTTCTCCCCAGTAGAAGAGGGGAACCAATCCCTTCTCTCCCCAGTAGAAGAGGGGAACCAATCCCCTTTTCTCCCCAGTAGAAGAGGGGAACCAATCCCTTTCTCCCCAGTAGAAGAGGGGAAGAGGGGAACCAATCCCTTTCTCCCCAGTAGAAGAGGGGAACCAATCCCTTCTCTCCCCAGTAGAAGAGGGGAACCAATCCCTTTTCTCCCCAGTAGAAGAGGGGAACCAATCCCTTTTCTCCCCAGTAGAAGAGGGGAACCAATCCCTTTCTCCCCAGTAGAAGAGGGGAACCAATCCCTCTCCCAGTAGAAGAGGGGAACCAATTCTCCCCAGTAGAAGAGGGGAACCAATCCCTTTTCTCCCCAGTAGAAGAGGGGAACCAATCCCTTCTCTCCCCAGTAGAAGAGGGGAACCATTACCTTCTCTCCCCAGTAGAAGAGGGGAACCAATCCCTTCTCTCCCCAGTAGAAGAGGGGAACCAATCCCTTCTCTCCCCAGTAGAAGAGGGGAACCAATCCCTTTCTCCCCAGTAGAAGAGGGGAACCAATCCCTTCTCTCCCCAGTAGAAGAGGGGAACCAATCCCTTTTCTCCCCAGTAGAAGAGGGGAACCAATCCCTTTTCTCCCCAGTAGAAGAGGGGGAACCAATCCCTTCTCTCCCCAGTAGAAGAGGGGAACCAATCCCTTTCTCCCCAGTAGAAGAGGGGAACCAATCCCTTCTCTCCCCAGTAGAAGAGGGGAAATCCAAAGAGGGGAACCAATCCCTTTCTCCCCAGTAGAAGAGGGGAACCAAGAAGAGGGGAACCAATCCCTTTTCTCCCCAGTAGAAGAGGGGAACCAATCCCTTCTCTCCCCAGTAGAAGAGGGGAACCAATCCCTTCTCTCCCCAGTAGAAGAGGGGAACCAATCCCTTCTCTCCCCAGTAGAAGAGGGGAACCAATCCCTTTTCTCCCCAGTAGAAGAGGGGAACCAATCCCTTTTCTCCCCAGTAGAAGAGGGGAACCAATCCCTTCTCTCCCCAGTAGAAGAGGGAACCAATCCCTTTTCTCCCCAGTAGAAGAGGGGGAACCAATCCCTTTTCTCCCCAGTAGAAGAGGGGAACCATTACCTTCTCTCCCCAGTAGAAGAGGGGAACCAATCCCTTCTCTCCCCAGTAGAAGAGGGGAACCAATCCCTTCTCTCCCCAGTAGAAGAGGGAACCCCCTTTTCTCCCCAGTAGAAGAGGGGAACCAATCCCTTTTCTCCCCAGTAGAAGAGGGGAACCAATCCCTTTTCTCCCCAGTAGAAGAGGGGAAATCCAAGAAGAGGGGAACCAATCCCTTTCTCCCCAGTAGAAGAGGGGAACCAATCCCTTTCTCCCCAGTAGAAGAGGGGAACCAATCCCTTTCTCCCCAGTAGAAGAGGGGGAACCAATCCCTTTTCTCCCCAGTCTCCCAGTAGAAGAGGGGAACCAATCCCTTCTCTCCCCAGTAGAAGAGGGGAACCAATCCCCCTTTTCTCCCCAGTAGAAGAGGGGAACCAATCCTTTTCTCCCCAGTAGAAGAGGGAGAACCATTACCTTTTCTCCCCAGTAGAAGGGGGAACCAATCCCTTTTCTCCCCAGTAGAAGAGGGAACCTTTTCTCCCCAGTAGAACAGGGGAACCAATCCCTTCTCTCCCCAGTAGAAGAGGGGAACCAATCCCTTCTCTCCCCAGTAGAAGAGGGGAACCAATCCCTTCTCTCCCCAGTAGAAGAGGGGAACCAATCCCTTTTCTCCCCAGTAGAAGAGGGGAACCATTACCTTTTCTCCCCAGTAGAAGAGGGGAACCAATCCCTTTTCTCCCCAGTAGAAGAGGGGGAACCAATCCCTTTTCTCCCCAGTAGAAGAGGGGAACCAATCCCTTCTCTCCCCAGTAGAAGAGGGGAACCAATCCCTTTTCTCCCCAGTAGAAGAGGGGAACCAATCCCTTTTCTCCCCAGTAGAAGAGGGGAACCAATCCCTTCTCTCCCCAGTAGAAGAGGGAACCAATCCCTTTTCTCCCCAGTAGAAGAGGGGGAACCAATCCCTTTTCTCCCCAGTAGAAGAGGGGAACCATTACCTTCTCTCCCCAGTAGAAGAGGGGAACCAATCCCTTCTCTCCCCAGTAGAAGAGGGGAACCAATCCCTTCTCTCCCCAGTAGAAGAGGGGGAACCACGCCCCCTAAACCCTTCCCTCAGCAGGACAACTATATTACTGTACAGTGTAACGCCCCTAAACCCTCCCTTATTACTGTACAGTGTAACGCCCCCTAAACCCTCTCCTCAGCAGGACAACTATACTACTGTACAGTGTAACGCCCCCTAAACCCTCCCTTATTACTGTACAGTGTAACGCCCCCCCAGTAAACCCTCTCCTCAGCAGGACAACTATACTACTGTACAGTGTAACGCCCCCTAAACCCTCCCTTATTACTGTACAGTGTAACGCCCCTAAACCCTCTCTCAGCAGGACAACTATACTACTGTACAGTGTAACGCCCCTAAACCCTCTCCTCAGCAGGACAACTATACTACTGTACAGTGCAACGCCCCTAAACCCTCCCTTATTACTGTACAGTGTAACGCCCCTAAACCCTCTCCTCAGCAGGACAACTATATTACTGTACAGTGTAACGCCCCCTAAACCCTCCCTTATTACTGTACAGTGTAACGCCCCCTAAACCCTCCCTTATTACTGTACAGTGTAACGCCCCCTAAACCCTCTCCTCAGCAGGACAACTATATTACTGTACAGTGTAACGCCCCCCAGTAAACCCTCCCTTATTACTGTACAGTGTAACGCCCCTAAACCCTCTCCTCAGCAGGACAACTATACTACTGTACAGTGTAACGCCCCCCAGTAAACCCTCCCTTATTACTGTACAGTGTAACGCCCCCTAAACCCTCTCCTCAGCAGGACAACTATATTACTGTACAGTGCAACGCCCCTAAACCCTCCCTTATTACTGTACAGTGTAACGCCCCCCAGTAAACCCTCTCCTCAGCAGGACAACTATATTACTGTACAGTGTAACGCCCCTAAACCCTCCCTTATTACTGTACAGTGTAACGCCCCCTAAACCCTCTCCTCAGCAGGACAACTATACTACTGTACAGTGTAACGCCCCCTAAACCCTCCCTTATTACTGTACAGTGTAACGCCCCCTAAACCCTCTCCTCAGCAGGACAACTATATTACTGTACAGTGCAACGCCCCTAAACCCTCCCTTATTACTGTAAGAGTGCAACCCCCTAAACCCTCTCCTCAGCAGGACAATAGGGTCCAGAGGACAGGGTTCAGAGGACAGGGTTCAGAGGACAGGGTTCAGAGGACAGGGTCCAGAGGACAGGGTTCAGAGGACAGGGTTCAGAGGACAGGGTCCAGAGGACAGGGTTCAGAGGACAGGATTCAGAGGACAGGGTTCAGAGGACAGGGTTCAGAGGACAGGGTCCAGAGGACAGGGTCCATTGCCCCTCAAGTTTGACAAAAACAAAACAGTTGTTTTTATTTCTTCATTGTTGGGGACATAAAAGACTGTCAAAACACCACAGAAATCAGCTGCAAGTGATTTTAATTTTGGAAATCTCTTTACCAGTATTCCCACATAATGAAGAGACATGAGAATGTAAACAAATGTAAGCAAGAATCCCTTTTCCCCAGTAGAAGGATTGAAATGATTGAGTTTTAGTCAAATATTACATCTGTTTTGGCTTCTTGCAGTCAATTTGCAGTCTACAAATGATTTGTAATTATGTTCAGCCCCCCCAAACATCAGCTCAAGAAAACAATCAGGCCGCAGCTTTGTCTAGTTGATGATCTCTGCCACCTGCGCTAAACAGCACAAACAGGTCTGGAATCAGGCTACTCAGGAACCATCAGTATCACTTCCTGGTGGAGATGTTGGTTGTGATATCGTTGTTATGAGGAGAACATCAGTATCACTTCCTGGTGGAGATGTTGGTTGTGATATCGTTGTTATGAGGAGAACATCAGTATCACTTCCTGGTGGAGATGTTGGTTGTGATATCGTTGTTATGAGGAGAACATCAGTATCACTTCCTGGTGGAGATGTTGGTTGTGATATCGTTGTTATGAGGAGAACATCAGTATCACTTCCTGGTGGAGATGTTGGTTTTGATATCGTTGTTATGAGGAGAACATCAGTATCACTTCCTGGTGGAGATGGTGGTTGTGATATCGTTGTTATGAGGGGAACATCAGTATCACTTCCTGGTGGAGATGTTGGTTGTGATGTCGTTGTTATGAGGAGAACATCAGTATCACTTCCTGGTGGAGATGTTGGTTGTGATGTCGTTGTTATGAGAAGAACATCAGTATCACTTCCTGGTGGAGATGTTGGTTGTGATATCGTTGTTATGAGGAGAACATCAGTATCACTTCCTGGTGGAGATGTTGGTTGTGATATCGTTGTTATGAGGGGAACATCAGTATCACTTCCTGGTGGAGATGTTGGTTGTGATATTGTTGTTATGAGGAGAACATCAGTATCACTTCCTGGTGGAGATGTTGGTTGTGATATCGTTGTTATGAGGAGAACATCAGTATCACTTCCTGGTGGAGATGTTGGTTGTGATATCGTTGTTATGAGGGGAACATCAGTATCACTTCCTGGTGGAGATGTTGGTTGTGATGTCGTTGTTATGAGGAGAACATCAGTATCACTTCCTGGTGGAGATGGTGGTTGTGATATCGTTGTTATGAGGAGAACATCAGTATCACTTCCTGGTGGAGATGTTGGTTGTGATGTCGTTGTTATGAGGAGAACATCAGTATCACTTCCTGGTGGAGATGGTGGTTGTGATATCGTTGTTATGAGGGGAACATCAGTATCACTTCCTGGTGGAGATGTTGGTTGTGATATCGTTGTTATGAAGGGAACATCAGTATCACTTCCTGGTGGAGATGTTGGTTGTGATATCGTTGTTATGAGGGGAACATCAGTATCACTTCCTGGTGGAGATGTTGGTTGTGATATCGTTGTTATGAGGGGAACATCAGTATCACTTCCTGGTGGAGATGTTGGTTGTGATGTCGTTGTTATGAGGGGAACATCAGTATCACTTCCTGGTGTAGATGTTGGTTGTGATATCGTTGTTATGAGGGGAACATCAGTATCACTTCCTGGTGGAGATGTTGGTTGTGATGTCGTTGTTATGAGGGGAACATCAGTATCACTTCCTGGTGTAGATGTTGGTTGTGATATCGTTGTTATGAGGGGAACATCAGTATCACTTCCTGGTGGAGATGTTGGTTGTGATGTCGTTGTTATGAGGAGAACATCAGTATCACTTCCTGGTGGAGATGTTGGTTGTGATGTCGTTGTTATGAGGGAACATCAGTATCACTTCCTGGTGGAGATGTTGGTTGTGATATCGTTGTTATGAGGGGAACATCAGTATCACTTCCTGGTGGAGATGTTGGTTGTGATGTCGTTGTTATGAGGGGAACATCAGTATCACTTCCTGGTGGAGATGTTGGTTGTGATATCGTTGTTATGAGGAGAACATCAGTATCACTTCCTGGTGGAGATGTTGGTTGTGATGTCGTTGTTATGAGGGGAACATCAGTATCACTTCCTGGTGGAGATGTTGGTTGTGATGTCGTTGTTATGAGGAGAACATCAGTATCACTTCCTGGTGGAGATGTTGGTTGTGATGTCGTTGTTATGAGGGGAACATCAGTATCACTTCCTGGTGGAGATGTTGGTTGTGATATCGTTGTTATGAGGGGAACATCAGTATCACTTCCTGGTGGAGATGTTGGTTGTGATATCGTTGTTATGAGGAGAACATCAGTATCACTTCCTGGTGGAGATGTTGGTTGTGATATCGTTGTTATGAGGAGAACATCAGTATCACTTCCTGGTGGAGATGTTGGTTGTGATATCGTTGTTATGAGGGGAACATCAGTATCACTTCCTGGTGGAGATGTTGGTTGTGAACATTGTTATGAGGAGAACATCAGTATCACTTCCTGGTGGAGATGGTGGTTGTGATATCGTTGTTATGAGGAGAACATCAGTATCACTTCCTGGTGGAGATGTTGGTTGTGATGTCGTTGTTATGAGGAGAACATCAGTATCACTTCCTGGTGGAGATGTTGGTTGTGATATCGTTGTTATGAGGGGAACATCAGTATCACTTCCTGGTGGAGATGTTGGTTGTGATATCGTTGTTATGAGGAGAACATCAGTATCACTTCCTGGTGGAGATGTTGGTTGTGATATCGTTGTTATGAGGGGAACATCAGTATCACTTCCTGGTGGAGATGTTGGTTGTAATATTGTTGTTATGAGGAGAACATCAGTATCACTTCCTGGTGGAGATGTTGGTTGTGATATCGTTGTTATGAGGAGAACATCAGTATCACTACCTGGTGGAGATGTTGGTTGTGATATCGTTGTTATGAGGGGAACATCAGTATCACTTCCTGGTGGAGATGTTGGTTGTGATGTCGTTGTTATGAGGAGAACATCAGTATCACTTCCTGGTGGAGATGGTGGTTGTGATATCGTTGTTATGAGGGGAACATCAGTATCACTTCCTGGTGGAGATGTTGGTTGTGATATCGTTGTTATGAGGGGAACATCAGTATCACTTCCTGGTGGAGATGGTGGTTGTGATATCGTTGTTATGAGGGGAACATCAGTATCACTTCCTGGTGGAGATGTTGGTTGTGATATCGTTGTTATGAGGGGAACATCAGTATCACTTCCTGGTGGAGATGTTGGTTGTGATGTCGTTGTTATGAGGGGAACATCAGTATCACATCCTGGTGGAGATGTTGGTTGTGATATCGTTGTTATGAGGGGAACATCAGTATCACTTCCTGGTGGAGATGTTGGTTGTGATATCGTTGTTATGAGGAGAACATCAGTATCACTTCCTGGTGGAGATGTTGGTTGTGATATCGTTGTTATGAGGAGAACATCAGTATCACTTCCTGGTGGAGATGTTGGTTGTGATGTCGTTGTTATGAGGAGAACATCAGTATCACTTCCTGGTGGAGATGTTGGTTGTGATATCGTTGTTATGAGGGGAACATCAGTATCACTTCCTGGTGGAGATGTTGGTTGTGATGTCGTTGTTATGAGGGAACATCAGTATCACTTCCTGGTGGAGATGTTGGTTGTGATGTCGTTGTTATGAGGAGAACATCAGTATCACTTCCTGGTGGAGATGTTGGTTGTGATGTCGTTGTTATGAGGAGAACATCAGTATCACTTCCTGGTGGAGATGTTGGTTGTGATGTCGTTGTTATGAGGGGAACATCAGTATCACTTCCTGGTGGAGATGTTGGTTGTGATATCGTTGTTATGAGGGGAACATCAGTATCACTTCCTGGTGGAGATGTTGGTTGTGATGTCGTTGTTATGAGGGGAACATCAGTATCACTTCCTGGTGGAGATGTTGGTTGTGATATCGTTGTTATGAGGAGAACATCAGTATCACTTCCTGGTGGAGATGTGGTTGTGATATCGTTGTTATGAGGGGAACATCAGTATCACTTCCTGGTGGAGATGTTGGTTGTGATGTCGTTGTTATGAGGAGAACATCAGTATCACTTCCTGGTGGAGATGTTGGTTGTGATGTCGTTGTTATGAGGAGAACATCAGTATCACTTCCTGGTGGAGATGTTGGTTGTGATATCGTTGTTATGAGGAGAACATCAGTATCACTTCCTGGTGGAGATGTTGGTTGTGATATCGTTGTTATGAGGGGAACATCAGTATCACTTCCTGGTGGAGATGTTGGTTGTGATATCGTTGTTATGAGGAGAACATCAGTATCACTTCCTGGTGGAGATGTTGGTTGTGATATCGTTGTTATGAGGAGAACATCAGTATCACTTCCTGGTGGAGATGTTGGTTGTGATATCGTTGTTATGAGGAGAACATCAGTATCACTTCCTGGTGGAGATGTTGGTTGTGATGTCGTTGTTATGAGGAGAACATCAGTATCACTTCCTGGTGGAGATGTGGTTGTGATATCGTTGTTATGAGGGGAACATCAGTATCACTTCCTGGTGGAGATGTTGGTTGTGATATCGTTGTTATGAGGGGAACATCAGTATCACTTCCTGGTGGAGATGTTGGTTGTGATATCGTTGTTATGAGGGAACATCAGTATCACTTCCTGGTGGAGATGTTGGTTGTGATGTCGTTGTTATGAGGGAACATCAGTATCACTTCCTGGTGGAGATGTTGGTTGTGATGTCGTTGTTATGAGGAGAACATCAGTATCACTTCCTGGTGGAGATGTTGGTTGTGATGTCGTTGTTATGAGGGGAACATCAGTATCACTTCCTGGTGGAGATGTTGGTTGTGATATCGTTGTTATGAGGGAACATCAGTATCACTTCCTGGTGGAGATGTTGGTTGTGATATCGTTGTTATGAGGGGAACATCAGTATCACTTCCTGGTGGAGATGTTGGTTGTGATGTCGTTGTTATGAGGAGAACATCAGTATCACTTCCTGGTGGAGATGTTGGTTGTGATGTCGTTGTTATGAGGAGAACATCAGTATCACTTCCTGGTGGAGATGTTGGTTGTGATGTCGTTGTTATGAGGGGAACATCAGTATCACTTCCTGGTGGAGATGTTGGTTGTGATATCGTTGTTATGAGGGGAACATCAGTATCACTTCCTGGTGGAGATGTTGGTTGTGATATCGTTGTTATGAGGGGAACATCAGTATCACTTCCTGGTGGAGATGTTGGTTGTGATATCGTTGTTATGAGGAGAACATCAGTATCACTTCCTGGTGGAGATGTTGGTTGTGATATCGTTGTTATGAGGGGAACATCAGTATCACTTCCTGGTGGAGATGTTGGTTGTGATGTCGTTGTTATGAGGAGAACATCAGTATCACTTCCTGGTGGAGATGTTGGTTGTGATGTCGTTGTTATGAGGAGAACATCAGTATCACTTCCTGGTGGAGATGTTGGTTGTGATATCGTTGTTATGAGGAGAACATCAGTATCACTTCCTGGTGGAGATGTTGGTTGTGATATCGTTGTTATGAGGGGAACATCAGTATCACTTCCTGGTGGAGATGTTGGTTGTGATATCGTTGTTATGAGGAGAACATCAGTATCACTTCCTGGTGGAGATGTTGGTTGTGATATCGTTGTTATGAGGAGAACATCAGTATCACTTCCTGGTGGAGATGTTGGTTGTGATATCGTTGTTATGAGGAGAACATCAGTATCACTTCCTGGTGGAGATGTTGGTTGTGATATCGTTGTTATGAGGGGAACATCAGTATCACTTCCTGGTGGAGATGTTGGTTGTGATATCGTTGTTATGAGGAGAACATCAGTATCACTTCCTGGTGGAGATGTTGGTTGTGATATCGTTGTTATGAGGGGAACATCAGTATCACTTCCTGGTGGAGATGTTGGTTGTGATATCGTTGTTATGAGGAGAACATCAGTATCACTTCCTGGTGGAGATGTTGGTTGTGATATCGTTGTTATGAGGAGAACATCAGTATCACTTCCTGGTGGAGATGTTGGTTGTGATGTCGTTGTTATGAGGAGAACATCAGTATCACTTCCTGGTGGAGATGGTGGTTGTGATATCGTTGTTATGAGGGGAACATCAGTATCACTTCCTGGTGGAGATGTTGGTTGTGATATCGTTGTTATGAGGGGAACATCAGTATCACTTCCTGGTGGAGATGTTGGTTGTGATATCGTTGTTATGAGGGGAACATCAGTATCACTTCCTGGTGGAGATGTTGGTTGTGATGTCGTTGTTATGAGGGAACATCAGTATCACTTCCTGGTGGAGATGTTGGTTGTGATGTCGTTGTTATGAGGGGAACATCAGTATCACTTCCTGGTGGAGATGTTGGTTGTGATGTCGTTGTTATGAGGGGAACATCAGTATCACTTCCTGGTGGAGATGTTGGTTGTGATGTCGTTGTTATGAGGGGAACATCAGTATCACTTCCTGGTGGAGATGTTGGTTGTGATATCGTTGTTATGAGGGGAACATCAGTATCACTTCCTGGTGGAGATGTTGGTTGTGATATCGTTGTTATGAGGAGAACATCAGTATCACTTCCTGGTGGAGATGTTGGTTGTGATGTCGTTGTTATGAGGAGAACATCAGTATCACTTCCTGGTGGAGATGTTGGTTGTGATGTCGTTGTTATGAGGGGAACATCAGTATCACTTCCTGGTGGAGATGTTGGTTGTGATATCGTTGTTATGAGGGAACATCAGTATCACTTCCTGGTGGAGATGTTGGTTGTGATGTCGTTGTTATGAGGGAACATCAGTATCACTTCCTGGTGGAGATGTTGGTTGTGATATCGTTGTTATGAGGAGAACATCAGTATCACTTCCTGGTGGAGATGTTGGTTGTGATATCGTTGTTATGAGGGGAACATCAGTATCACTTCCTGGTGGAGATGTTGGTTGTGATGTCGTTGTTATGAGGAGAACATCAGTATCACTTCCTGGTGGAGATGTTGGTTGTGATGTCGTTGTTATGAGGAGAACATCAGTATCACTTCCTGGTGGAGATGTTGGTTGTGATATCGTTGTTATGAGGAGAACATCAGTATCACTTCCTGGTGGAGATGTTGGTTGTGATATCGTTGTTATGAGGGGAACATCAGTATCACTTCCTGGTGGAGATGTTGGTTGTGATATCGTTGTTATGAGGAGAACATCAGTATCACTTCCTGGTGGAGATGTTGGTTGTGATATCGTTGTTATGAGGGAACATCAGTATCACTTCCTGGTGGAGATGTTGGTTGTGATATCGTTGTTATGAGGAGAACATCAGTATCACTTCCTGGTGGAGATGTTGGTTGTGATGTCGTTGTTATGAGGGAACATCAGTATCACTTCCTGGTGGAGATGTTGGTTGTGATATCGTTGTTATGAGGGGAACATCAGTATCACTTCCTGGTGGAGATGTTGGTTGTGATGTCGTTGTTATGAGGGAACATCAGTATCACTTCCTGGTGGAGATGTTGGTTGTGATATCGTTGTTATGAGGAGAACATCAGTATCACTTCCTGGTGGAGATGATTGTGATATCGTTGTTATGAGGGGAACATCAGTATCACTTCCTGGTGGAGATGTTGGTTGTGATATCGTTGTTATGAGGAGAACATCAGTATCACTTCCTGGTGGAGATGTTGGTTGTGATGTCGTTGTTATGAGGAGAACATCAGTATCACTTCCTGGTGGAGATGTTGGTTGTGATATCGTTGTTATGAGGAGAACATCAGTATCACTTCCTGGTGGAGATGTTGGTTGTGATATCGTTGTTATGAGGGGAACATCAGTATCACTTCCTGGTGGAGATGTTGGTTGTGATATCGTTGTTATGAGGAGAACATCAGTATCACTTCCTGGTGGAGATGTTGGTTGTGATATCGTTGTTATGAGGAGAACATCAGTATCACTTCCTGGTGGAGATGTTGGTTGTGATATCGTTGTTATGAGGAGAACATCAGTATCACTTCCTGGTGGAGATGTTGGTTGTGATGTCGTTGTTATGAGGAGAACATCAGTATCACTTCCTGGTGGAGATGGTGGTTGTGATATCGTTGTTATGAGGGGAACATCAGTATCACTTCCTGGTGGAGATGTTGGTTGTGATATCGTTGTTATGAGGGGAACATCAGTATCACTTCCTGGTGGAGATGTTGGTTGTGATATCGTTGTTATGAGGGGAACATCAGTATCACTTCCTGGTGGAGATGTTGGTTGTGATGTCGTTGTTATGAGGGGAACATCAGTATCACTTCCTGGTGGAGATGTTGGTTGTGATGTCGTTGTTATGAGGGGAACATCAGTATCACTTCCTGGTGGAGATGTTGGTTGTGATGTCGTTGTTATGAGGGGAACATCAGTATCACTTCCTGGTGGAGATGTTGGTTGTGATGTCGTTGTTATGAGGGGAACATCAGTATCACTTCCTGGTGGAGATGTTGGTTGTGATATCGTTGTTATGAGGGAACATCAGTATCACTTCCTGGTGGAGATGTTGGTTGTGATGTCGTTGTTATGAGGAGAACATCAGTATCACTTCCTGGTGGAGATGTTGGTTGTGATGTCGTTGTTATGAGGAGAACATCAGTATCACTTCCTGGTGGAGATGTTGGTTGTGATGTCGTTGTTATGAGGGGAACATCAGTATCACTTCCTGGTGGAGATGTTGGTTGTGATATCGTTGTTATGAGGGAACATCAGTATCACTTCCTGGTGGAGATGTTGGTTGTGATGTCGTTGTTATGAGGGGAACATCAGTATCACTTCCTGGTGGAGATGTTGGTTGTGATATCGTTGTTATGAGGAGAACATCAGTATCACTTCCTGGTGGAGATGTTGGTTGTGATATCGTTGTTATGAGGGAACATCAGTATCACTTCCTGGTGGAGATGTTGGTTGTGATGTCGTTGTTATGAGGGAACATCAGTATCACTTCCTGGTGGAGATGTTGGTTGTGATGTCGTTGTTATGAGGAGAACATCAGTATCACTTCCTGGTGGAGATGTTGGTTGTGATATCGTTGTTATGAGGAGAACATCAGTATCACTTCCTGGTGGAGATGTTGGTTGTGATATCGTTGTTATGAGGGGAACATCAGTATCACTTCCTGGTGGAGATGTTGGTTGTGATATCGTTGTTATGAGGAGAACATCAGTATCACTTCCTGGTGGAGATGTTGGTTGTGATATCGTTGTTATGAGGAGAACATCAGTATCACTTCCTGGTGGAGATGTTGGTTGTGATATCGTTGTTATGAGGAGAACATCAGTATCACTTCCTGGTGGAGATGTTGGTTGTGATGTCGTTGTTATGAGGAGAACATCAGTATCACTTCCTGGTGGAGATGGTGGTTGTGATATCGTTGTTATGAGGGGAACATCAGTATCACTTCCTGGTGGAGATGTTGGTTGTGATATCGTTGTTATGAGGGGAACATCAGTATCACTTCCTGGTGGAGATGTTGGTTGTGATATCGTTGTTATGAGGGGAACATCAGTATCACTTCCTGGTGGAGATGTTGGTTGTGATGTCGTTGTTATGAGGGGAACATCAGTATCACTTCCTGGTGGAGATGTTGGTTGTGATGTCGTTGTTATGAGGGGAACATCAGTATCACTTCCTGGTGGAGATGTTGGTTGTGATATCGTTGTTATGAGGGGAACATCAGTATCACTTCCTGGTGGAGATGTTGGTTGTGATGTCGTTGTTATGAGGGGAACATCAGTATCACTTCCTGGTGGAGATGTTGGTTGTGATATCGTTGTTATGAGGGGAACATCAGTATCACTTCCTGGTGGAGATGTTGGTTGTGATGTCGTTGTTATGAGGAGAACATCAGTATCACTTCCTGGTGGAGATGTTGGTTGTGATGTCGTTGTTATGAGGAGAACATCAGTATCACTTCCTGGTGGAGATGTTGGTTGTGATGTCGTTGTTATGAGGAGAACATCAGTATCACTTCCTGGTGGAGATGTTGGTTGTGATATCGTTGTTATGAGGAGAACATCAGTATCACTTCCTGGTGGAGATGTTGGTTATGATATCGTTGTTATGAGGAGAACATCAGTATCACTTCCTGGTGGAGATGGTGGTTGTGATATCGTTGTTATGAGGAGAACATCAGTATCACTTCCTGGTGGAGATGGTGGTTGTGATATCGTTGTTATGAGGAGAACATCAGTATCACTTCCTGGTGGAGATGTTGGTTGTGATGTCGTTGTTATGAGGAGAACATCAGTATCACTTCCTGGTGGAGATGGTGGTTGTGATATCGTTGTTATGAGGGGAACATCAGTATCACTTCCTGGTGGAGATGTTGGTTGTGATATCGTTGTTATGAGGGGAACATCAGTATCACTTCCTGGTGGAGATGTTGGTTGTGATATCGTTGTTATGAGGGGAACATCAGTATCACTTCCTGGTGGAGATGTTGGTTGTGATATTGTTGTTATGAGGAGAACATCAGTATCACTTCCTGGTGGAGATGTTGGTTGTGATATCGTTGTTATGAGGAGAACATCAGTATCACTTCCTGGTGGAGATGTTGGTTGTGATATCGTTGTTATGAGGAGAACATCAGTATCACTTCCTGGTGGAGATGTTGGTTGTGATATCGTTGTTATGAGGAGAACATCAGTATCACTTCCTGGTGGAGATGTTGGTTGTGATATCGTTGTTATGAGGAGAACATCAGTATCACTTCCTGGTGGAGATGTTGGTTGTGATATCGTTGTTATGAGGAGAACATCAGTATCACTTCCTGGTGGAGATGTTGGTTGTGATGTCATTGTTATGAGGAGAACATCAGTATCACTTCCTGGTGGAGATGGTGGTTGTGATATCGTTGTTATGAGGGGAACATCAGTATCACTTCCTGGTGGAGATGTTGGTTGTGATATCGTTGTTATGAGGGGAACATCAGTATCACTTCCTGGTGGAGATGTTGGTTGTGATATCGTTGTTATGAGGGAACATCAGTATCACTTCCTGGTGGAGATGTTGGTTGTGATATCGTTGTTATGAGGGGAACATCAGTATCACTTCCTGGTGGAGATGTTGGTTGTGATGTCGTTGTTATGAGGGAACATCAGTATCACTTCCTGGTGGAGATGTTGGTTGTGATGTCGTTGTTATGAGGGGAACATCAGTATCACTTCCTGGTGGAGATGTTGGTTGTGATGTCGTTGTTATGAGGGGAACATCAGTATCACTTCCTGGTGGAGATGTTGGTTGTGATATCGTTGTTATGAGGGGAACATCAGTATCACTTCCTGGTGGAGATGTTGGTTGTGATATCGTTGTTATGAGGAGAACATCAGTATCACTTCCTGGTGGAGATGTTGGTTGTGATGTCGTTGTTATGAGGAGAACATCAGTATCACTTCCTGGTAGAGATGGTGGTTGTGATATCGTTGTTATGAGGGGAACATCAGTATCACTTCCTGGTGGAGATGTTGGTTGTGATATCGTTGTTATGAGGAGAACATCAGTATCACTTCCTGGTGGAGATGTTGGTTGTGATATTGTTGTTATGAGGAGAACATCAGTATCACTTCCTGGTGGAGATGTTGGTTGTGATATCGTTGTTATGAGGAGAACATCAGTATCACTTCCTGGTGGAGATGTTGGTTGTGATATCGTTGTTATGAGGGGAACATCAGTATCACTTCCTGGTGGAGATGTTGGTTGTGATATCGTTGTTATGAGGAGAACATCAGTATCACTTCCTGGTGGAGATGGTGGTTGTGATATCGTTGTTATGAGGAGAACATCAGTATCACTTCCTGGTGGAGATGGTGGTTGTGATATCGTTGTTATGAGGGGAACATCAGTATCACTTCCTGGTGGAGATGTTGGTTGTGATATCGTTGTTATGAGGGGAACATCAGTATCACTTCCTGGTGGAGATGTTGGTTGTGATATCGTTGTTATGAGGGGAACATCAGTATCACTTCCTGGTGGAGATGTTGGTTGTGATGTCGTTGTTATGAGGGAACATCAGTATCACTTCCTGGTGGAGATGTTGGTTGTGATGTCGTTGTTATGAGGGAACATCAGTATCACTTCCTGGTGGAGATGTTGGTTGTGATATCGTTGTTATGAGGGGAACATCAGTATCACTTCCTGGTGGAGATGTTGGTTGTGATGTCGTTGTTATGAGGAGAACATCAGTATCACTTCCTGGTGGAGATGTTGGTTGTGATGTCGTTGTTATGAGGAGAACATCAGTATCACTTCCTGGTGGAGATGTTGGTTGTGATGTCGTTGTTATGAGGGAACATCAGTATCACTTCCTGGTGGAGATGTTGGTTGTGATGTCGTTGTTATGAGGGGAACATCAGTATCACTTCCTGGTGGAGATGTTGGTTGTGATGTCGTTGTTATGAGGAGAACATCAGTATCACTTCCTGGTGGAGATGGTGGTTGTGATGTCGTTGTTATGAGGAGAACATCAGTATCACTTCCTGGTGGAGATGTTGGTTGTGATGTCGTTGTTATGAGGAGAACATCAGTATCACTTCCTGGTGGAGATGTTGGTTGTGATGTCGTTGTTATGAGGGGAACATCAGTATCACTTCCTGGTGGAGATGTTGGTTGTGATATCGTTGTTATGAGGGGAACATCAGTATCACTTCCTGGTGGAGATGTTGGTTGTGATGTCGTTGTTATGAGGGGAACATCAGTATCACTTCCTGGTGGAGATGTTGGTTGTGATATCGTTGTTATGAGGAGAACATCAGTATCACTTCCTGGTGGAGATGTTGGTTGTGATATCGTTGTTATGAGGGGAACATCAGTATCACTTCCTGGTGGAGATGTTGGTTGTGATGTCGTTGTTATGAGGAGAACATCAGTATCACTTCCTGGTGGAGATGTTGGTTGTGATGTCGTTGTTATGAGGAGAACATCAGTATCACTTCCTGGTGGAGATGTTGGTTGTGATATCGTTGTTATGAGGAGAACATCAGTATCACTTCCTGGTGGAGATGTTGGTTGTGATATCGTTGTTATGAGGGGAACATCAGTATCACTTCCTGGTGGAGATGTTGGTTGTGATATCGTTGTTATGAGGAGAACATCAGTATCACTTCCTGGTGGAGATGTTGGTTGTGATATCGTTGTTATGAGGGGAACATCAGTATCACTTCCTGGTGGAGATGTTGGTTGTGATATCGTTGTTATGAGGGAACATCAGTATCACTTCCTGGTGGAGATGTTGGTTGTGATATCGTTGTTATGAGGAGAACATCAGTATCACTTCCTGGTGGAGATGTTGGTTGTGATATCGTTGTTATGAGGAGAACATCAGTATCACTTCCTGGTGGAGATGTTGGTTGTGATGTCGTTGTTATGAGGAGAACATCAGTATCACTTCCTGGTGGAGATGTTGGTTGTGATGTCGTTGTTATGAGGGGAACATCAGTATCACTTCCTGGTGGAGATGTTGGTTGTGATATCGTTGTTATGAGGGGAACATCAGTATCACTTCCTGGTGGAGATGTTGGTTGTGATGTCGTTGTTATGAGGGGAACATCAGTATCACTTCCTGGTGGAGATGTTGGTTGTGATATCGTTGTTATGAGGAGAACATCAGTATCACTTCCTGGTGGAGATGGTGGTTGTGATATCGTTGTTATGAGGGGAACATCAGTATCACTTCCTGGTGGAGATGTTGGTTGTGATGTCGTTGTTATGAGGAGAACATCAGTATCACTTCCTGGTGGAGATGTTGGTTGTGATGTCGTTGTTATGAGGAGAACATCAGTATCACTTCCTGGTGGAGATGTTGGTTGTGATATCGTTGTTATGAGGAGAACATCAGTATCACTTCCTGGTGGAGATGTTGGTTGTGATATCGTTGTTATGAGGGGAACATCAGTATCACTTCCTGGTGGAGATGTTGGTTGTGATATCGTTGTTATGAGGAGAACATCAGTATCACTTCCTGGTGGAGATGTTGGTTGTGATATCGTTGTTATGAGGAGAACATCAGTATCACTTCCTGGTGGAGATGTTGGTTGTGATATCGTTGTTATGAGGAGAACATCAGTATCACTTCCTGGTGGAGATGTTGGTTGTGATGTCGTTGTTATGAGGAGAACATCAGTATCACTTCCTGGTGGAGATGGTGGTTGTGATATCGTTGTTATGAGGGGAACATCAGTATCACTTCCTGGTGGAGATGTTGGTTGTGATATCGTTGTTATGAGGGGAACATCAGTATCACTTCCTGGTGGAGATGTTGGTTGTGATGTCGTTGTTATGAGGGGAACATCAGTATCACTTCCTGGTGGAGATGTTGGTTGTGATGTCGTTGTTATGAGGGGAACATCAGTATCACTTCCTGGTGGAGATGTTGGTTGTGATGTCGTTGTTATGAGGGGAACATCAGTATCACTTCCTGGTGGAGATGTTGGTTGTGATATCGTTGTTATGAGGGGAACATCAGTATCACTTCCTGGTGGAGATGTTGGTTGTGATGTCGTTGTTATGAGGGGAACATCAGTATCACTTCCTGGTGGAGATGTTGGTTGTGATATCGTTGTTATGAGGGGAACATCAGTATCACTTCCTGGTGGAGATGTTGGTTGTGATGTCGTTGTTATGAGGAGAACATCAGTATCACTTCCTGGTGGAGATGTTGGTTGTGATGTCGTTGTTATGAGGAGAACATCAGTATCACTTCCTGGTGGAGATGTTGGTTGTGATGTCGTTGTTATGAGGAGAACATCAGTATCACTTCCTGGTGGAGATGTTGGTTGTGATATCGTTGTTATGAGGAGAACATCAGTATCACTTCCTGGTGGAGATGTTGGTTGTGATATCGTTGTTATGAGGAGAACATCAGTATCACTTCCTGGTGGAGATGTTGGTTGTGATATCGTTGTTATGAGGAGAACATCAGTATCACTTCCTGGTGGAGATGGTGGTTGTGATATCGTTGTTATGAGGAGAACATCAGTATCACTTCCTGGTGGAGATGTTGGTTGTGATGTCGTTGTTATGAGGAGAACATCAGTATCACTTCCTGGTAGAGATGGTGGTTGTGATATCGTTGTTATGAGGGGAACATCAGTATCACTTCCTGGTGGAGATGTTGGTTGTGATATCGTTGTTATGAGGAGAACATCAGTATCACTTCCTGGTGGAGATGTTGGTTGTGATATCGTTGTTATGAGGGGAACATCAGTATCACTTCCTGGTGGAGATGTTGGTTGTGATATCGTTGTTATGAGGAGAACATCAGTATCACTTCCTGGTGGAGATGTTGGTTGTGATATCGTTGTTATGAGGAGAACATCAGTATCACTTCCTGGTGGAGATGTTGGTTGTGATATCGTTGTTATGAGGAGAACATCAGTATCACTTCCTGGTGGAGATGGTGGTTGTGATATCGTTGTTATGAGGAGAACATCAGTATCACTTCCTGGTGGAGATGTTGGTTGTGATATCGTTGTTATGAGGAGAACATCAGTATCACTTCCTGGTGGAGATGTTGGTTGTGATATCGTTGTTATGAGGAGAACATCAGTATCACTTCCTGGTGGAGATGTTGGTTGTGATGTCATTGTTATGAGGAGAACATCAGTATCACTTCCTGGTGGAGATGGTGGTTGTGATATCGTTGTTATGAGGGGAACATCAGTATCACTTCCTGGTGGAGATGTTGGTTGTGATATCGTTGTTATGAGGGGAACATCAGTATCACTTCCTGGTGGAGATGTTGGTTGTGATGTCGTTGTTATGAGGGGAACATCAGTATCACTTCCTGGTGGAGATGTTGGTTGTGATGTCGTTGTTATGAGGGGAACATCAGTATCACTTCCTGGTGGAGATGTTGGTTGTGATGTCGTTGTTATGAGGGGAACATCAGTATCACTTCCTGGTGGAGATGTTGGTTGTGATGTCGTTGTTATGAGGGGAACATCAGTATCACTTCCTGGTGGAGATGTTGGTTGTGATGTCGTTGTTATGAGGGGAACATCAGTATCACTTCCTGGTGGAGATGTTGGTTGTGATATCGTTGTTATGAGGGGAACATCAGTATCACTTCCTGGTGGAGATGTTGGTTGTGATATCGTTGTTATGAGGAGAACATCAGTATCACTTCCTGGTGGAGATGTTGGTTGTGATATCGTTGTTATGAGGAGAACATCAGTATCACTTCCTGGTGGAGATGTTGGTTGTGATATCGTTGTTATGAGGGGAACATCAGTATCACTTCCTGGTGGAGATGTTGGTTGTGATATCGTTGTTATGAGGAGAACATCAGTATCACTTCCTGGTGGAGATGTTGGTTGTGATATCGTTGTTATGAGGAGAACATCAGTATCACTTCCTGGTGGAGATGTTGGTTGTGATATCGTTGTTATGAGGAGAACATCAGTATCACTTCCTGGTGGAGATGTTGGTTGTGATATCGTTGTTATGAGGAGAACATCAGTATCACTTCCTGGTGGAGATGTTGGTTGTGATATCGTTGTTATGAGGAGAACATCAGTATCACTTCCTGGTGGAGATGTTGGTTGTGATATCGTTGTTATGAGGAGAACATCAGTATCACTTCCTGGTGGAGATGGTGGTTGTGATATCGTTGTTATGAGGGGAACATCAGTATCACTTCCTGGTGGAGATGTTGGTTGTGATATCGTTGTTATGAGGGGAACATCAGTATCACTTCCTGGTGGAGATGTTGGTTGTGATATCGTTGTTATGAGGGGAACATCAGTATCACTTCCTGGTGGAGATGTTGGTTGTGATGTCGTTGTTATGAGGGGAACATCAGTATCACTTCCTGGTGGAGATGTTGGTTGTGATGTCGTTGTTATGAGGGGAACATCAGTATCACTTCCTGGTGGAGATGTTGGTTGTGATATCGTTGTTATGAGGGGAACATCAGTATCACTTCCTGGTGGAGATGTTGGTTGTGAAGTCGTTGTTATGAGGAGAACATCAGTATCACTTCCTGGTGGAGATGTTGGTTGTGATGTCGTTGTTATGAGGAGAACATCAGTATCACTTCCTGGTGGAGATGTTGGTTGTGATGTCGTTGTTATGAGGGGAACATCAGTATCACTTCCTGGTGGAGATGTTGGTTGTGATGTCGTTGTTATGAGGGGAACATCAGTATCACTTCCTGGTGGAGATGTTGGTTGTGATGTCGTTGTTATGAGGAGAACATCAGTATCACTTCCTGGTGGAGATGGTGGTTGTGATGTCGTTGTTATGAGGAGAACATCAGTATCATTTCCTGGTGGAGATGTTGGTTGTGATGTCGTTGTTATGAGGAGAACATCAGTATCACTTCCTGGTGGAGATGTTGGTTGTGATGTCGTTGTTATGAGGGGAACATCAGTATCACTTCCTGGTGGAGATGTTGGTTGTGATATCGTTGTTATGAGGGGAACATCA